>NC_091155.1:5116137-5141137 GCF_040958095.1 Procambarus clarkii
AGAATGAACCATGGAGGTTCGAAACGTCGTGCAAATTATACAAATAAGTGTAATACACTCTATAGTAAATCACTTCTTTTCTTCACCTTAAAAGTACGAAAATGAGTTTTGGAGAACTCCTATTTCAATTAAGCCCTGATGCTAAGAAATAGTTAGAGGGATAGAAGCCCTAAACCAGAAAATAATAAATACAGAATATGCGGTCATATTCAATGAAACATGTTTGAAAGAAAACCTGCTGCCAGTATACACCAATATATATATATATATATATATATATATATATATATATATATATATATATATATATATATATATATATATATATGTCGTACCTAGTATCCAGAACGCAATTCTCAGCCTACTATGCAAGACCCGATTTGCCTAATAAGCCAAGTTTTCATGAATTAATTGGTTTCGACTACCTAACCTACCTAACCTAACCTAACCTAACTTTTTCGGCTACCTAACCTAACCTAACCTATAAAGATAGGTTAGGTTAGGTTTGGTAGGGTTGGTTAGGTTTGGTCATATATCTACGTTAATTTTAACTGCAATAAAAAAATTGACCTCATGCATAATGAAATGGGTAGCTTTATCATTTCATAAGAAAAAAATTAGAGAAAATATATAATTCAGGGAAACTTGGCTTATTAGGCAAATCGGGCCTTGCATACTAGGCCGAGAAGTGCGTTCTGGCTATTAGGTACGACATATATATATATATATATATATTATATATATATATGTCGTACCTAGTAGCCAGAACTCACTTCTCAGCCTACTATTTAAGGCCCGATTTGCCTAATAAGCCAAGTTTTCATGAATTAATGTTTTTTCGACTACCTAACCTACCTAACCTAACCTAACCTAACTTTTTCGGCTACCTAACCGAACCTAACCTATAAAGATAGGTTAGGTTAGGTTAGGTAGGGTTGGTTAGGTTCGGTCATATATCTACGTTAATTTTAACTACAATTAAAAAAATTGACCTCATACATAATGAAATGGGTAGCTTTACCATTTCATAAGAAAAAATTAGAGAAAAATATATTAATTCATGAAAACTTGGCTTATTAGGCAAATCGGGCCTTGAATAGTAGGCTGAGAAGTGCGTTCTGGCTATTAGGTACGACATATATATATATATATATATATATATATATATATATATATATATATATATATATATATTATTTCATAGTATGTGTCTATGAAATAAATGTCTCATATGTTAGCTGGTCTTTGCTCCAGTCCTGGTGAGGCTTCCTGGCTAGTGAGAGAGAGACCCAGCTGTAACTTTTGTGATAGTGGACTATAATTAAGGGTGATTGAGAGACTATCCCACAGTGAAGAGAGATGTGGAGTCACGGCGGTTCGCGAGAGATCAGGCGTGTACTCATGACAATTAGGCAGTGTGAGCCATACCCCCAGAATAAAGGTGACGCTGAACACCTCTCCCGGAACCAGACACTTGCCAAGGTGATCTCCCAAATAATTGCAAGCGCTCCAGTGTCCATTGCTGGTCGACTGATGGCAGCAGGAGTATGGCTGTCGTAGTCGCTCATTTTTCTGTCAGTGAGTGGTTGGGGTCTCTGTTCAACGGTAAGGTAGTATCAGGCTGGTTCAAATAACCAAGTTTCATTTGTAAAACCCCCAACCCTCTCTCGATAGAATATTGGGGGCCTGTTCGGGATATTGAATTGACACGCCCACAGTTCGAGTTTCGGAAGTGGAACTGAAACACCCATTGCAACAGTAGGTACCCCGTATGACCGCAGGTATATTCTCTCTCTCGAGAAGACACAGAGGACCGGATGGAGAGAGTGCAAACATTCGTAGAGGCAGGCATGCCTGAAGATTTGGAAGGTTGCACCAAAAAGCAGTTAAAGCAGATAGCAGATATATATATTGTCAAGTTGAAGTCATCTAAAGTGGCTGGAAAGAAGGATGAGATCCTTAGGCAGTTGAGAGCTAAGAGTGAAATTGCAGAGCAAGGAGCCCAGGAAGGGGCTGAAAGTGGGAAGTGGGACGATGGACAAGACGAAGTGAGACCCCGAGGATCAAGTAAGAGTAGTAGGAGTAGCCAGAATAGGAGCTCAGAATGATTCCAGCTTGAACTTCAGATGCAACGTGAGTGTGAGGAGAGGCAGTTCCAACTAGATAAGTTGAAGTTATAACTCCAGATGAAGAATGAAATGGAAAAAGAAAAAAGAGAAACCCCGTATAAGAGAACTGGCGTTTGGAGAAGAGAAAGTAAAAGAGAAAACCAGAGTTAAAGAACTGGAGGTAGAGAAAGAAAAAGACAAAGCCAAATTTGAGAGAGAAAAGGAGAAAACAAGACAAATGGAAATAGAAGCAAATAGTGCTTTGGCAGAGCAAAGAATTGAGTATGGGTTACCAGAGAGCACCACACATGTGTCGCACCCACAAGATAATAGGGTGAGGGAAAAAGATATTCCTCTATTCGTGCCTGAGGAGTCAGAGAGCTTCTTCGAGCACTTTGAGAAGATAGCAAACATCAGGCAGTGGCAGCAAGAAGAGTGAGCTCAATTGGTACAGTTACGGTTGACCGGTGCTGCCTGAGAGGCATATACCCTGTTGTCTTTGGAGGAATGCCATGATAACTGGACTGTGAAGAGCGTCGTATTGCGTTCTTTCCTGTTGACTCCTGGTGATAACAGAAAACCCTTCAGAGAGATGAAGAAGGCTCCTGCAAGCACGTTAGCTGAGACAGTGAGAGATCTGGAAAGGCGTTTCATGAGGTGGATAGAAGCTGTCGGTGTAGAATCGTATGATGATTTGAAGCAGTTGATGAATATGAAGAAATTTCTGGAAATGATGCACCCCTGAAGCGAAATTTAAGATCCAAGAGGCAGGAGTAAAGAATATGAGAGACGCAACCAAAAAGAAACATATGATTACAGAGGCTTATCAGAGTATGAGGGAAAGCAGAGTGAAGTGCGATGTGAGAAGGGATTATGTCAGATTTAGTGAAGCATGCGGGAAACAAAAGTGTCGGGGGTCAGGAAAATAAGTATGGTTGCCCCAAACCCCGTGAAGGAAAGTTGCCGAGTCTGCCAGCCGGAGCTAAAAGAGAAACTAATTATGTACCGAGGAGTCAGGAGCCTAGCCAGGCAGATCAGAGTGCAGGTGGTGCGCCTGTGCAGAGAACCTCGAACACGAGTGGACAGAGTCACAGACACTCAAGGGAATATAGAAGAGACTTCTCCCAAGAAAGATGCTATAAATGTACCGGACGAGGTCACATGATGAATGATTGTCGACAGGGCCAGAGAGTTGTGTCTCCTGACAATATGTGACCCCCCGAAATTCATGTGTTAAATTGATACAGGACCTGTAGAAAGTCAACTTGACGAACGAGAGGTATAGCCCATTCATTAGTAAAGGTTGGGTTAGTATAGAAGGCCAACCTGAAGTGGAAGTAAGTATCCTAAGAGATACGGGAGCGAATCAGAGCCTGATTCTGTGAAGCCTGATCGCGGATGATCGATTTTCAGCTGGCAGCAAAAAAAAAAAAAAGATGCATGGGTTATTGTCTGAGGGTGACATGCTCATTTGTGCTGTCAGGCTGAAGTCAGATTATTTGTCGGCGGAGGTGATGTTGAGAGACATACCTGTTCCAGGGATGTAAGTGGTCCTTGGTAATGCAACCCGTTCTCACACTTTCTTATAGTCAATAGTGACTTATTAAATTAATGCATATGTGACATACTAATTTATTGTGAATATTTTAGTTTACCTTGAAAAGCTTCATAGAAAACACCGACCTTACGTAACCTTCTTAGTATGTTAAGATAAGCATCTTATTGCTTCGTAATTACAATTATTACTTAACCTATACTTATAATAGGTTAAGTAATAATTGTAATTACAAAAAAAATGGAAGTACTAAGAAGGTTAGGTAAGGTCGGTGTTTTCTATGAAGCTTTTCAAGGTAAACTAAAATATTCACAATAAATTAGTATGTCTCATACACACGTATTTAATAAGTCAATATTGACTATATAAAAGTGCTAGAACGGGTTGGGTAATGACTTGTGTGGGTCGAAAGTGTTGCCGAAGCTCATTGTAGAAACTGTGCCGGAGGAGTGCCAGAAGGGTAACGGTACTGATGGGACACCTGACAGAGTGAACCTATCTAGCATCCTAGGAAATGAGTCAGAGGACAGCCAAGTCATTGTATATCCTACCAGTGTAGTGACGAGGGCAGAGGTTGCCGACGAAGGAGGCACTGGAGGTGAGGCGACAGTGTCCACTCCACTGAGTGAAGAGACTAATGTGGAGGTAGCAGGGCTGTTTAGTGAAGGTCCGACTTATGAAAATGAGGGGTATGGAGAGGTCTGTAGTAAAGGTGGCCCTGCCAGAGAAGTGGAACGTGAACAGAGTGGACCTAATTAGAGCCCAGCAAGCCAAATTCGAAAGCCAGATCAAAGAGGCAAAAGGGGATAACTCGTGTCCTGAGTCCCCGGTTCGCTAACACATGGAAAACGATATTCTGATGAGGAAATGGCGACCGGATGGAAACCGCATAAACAAAGTGTGGATGGAGAAATACCAAATAAACAAAGTGTAGTGTAGTGAGAAACACCAGGTGTTGGTGTCAAGGAAGTTTAGGGCAGTGATGATGGAGCTGGCCCACTCCGTGAACATGGCAGGACACTTGGGCGTTCCGAAAACTTTAAAAAAGCTGCAGGACATTTTACTGGCCCAGTGTGTGGAGAGACGTGAAAAAGTATTGTAAGACGTGTTTGTCATGCCAGTGTGCGAGTAAGCAGGCACCAGCTATACCTAGAGCACCTATAGAACCCATCCCTGCTTTTGGCAAGCCTTTCCAGAGGATACTAGTGAATATTTTGGATTCGTTACCAAGGACCAGAAATGGCCATGAGTATCTGTTGACCATTATGTATGTGTACGGCCTCGCGTTTCAAGGAAGCAGTCCCCATGAGGAAGGTGACATCACAGGCCGTCTTGGATTGACTGCAGAATTATGTCGCCTGGGTAGGCATACCCAAGGTTATTTAGGGAAACTGTGAAAGGATGGAAAGTAGAGCAAGTGCGCTCTTCACCATACCATCCTCAGTCGCAGGGGGCTGTAGAAAGACTCCACGGAACACTGAGGAGCCTGTTGCGGTTATATTGCGCTGAGGAAGGGAATAAGTGGGACGAGGCATTGCCGTCTGTGTTGTTTGCCATCAGGGACGTGGTGGTGGAATCATTAGGATTCACCTCATTCCTGCTAGTTTGCGGACACTTTGTGAGGAGTGTGGTGAGTTCATTAAAGGAGCAACTCGCGGAAGGAAGGCAGCGAATAAACATCAGACAGTATGTGAAAACTTTAGGTGAGCGACTTTCTAGGGCCAGAGAGTTGGCCAGGGAAAATTTAAAACATCCCAGATGGAAATGGCCAAGTACTATGACAAGCAGACTATGGAGATGAAGTTCCACGAAGGAGAACAGGTGTTAGTCCTCCTGCCCAAAATGGGAAGTGTGTACGAGTCGAGATTTTGCAGACCGTACACGACCAAGAAAGCGTTGGGGAAAGTGAATCATGTAGTGTATATGCTCAACCGGCCAAGAAAGTCGCAGGTTTGCCAAGTGAACCTGATTAAGATATATTACCCCTGAGAGAACACTCCGAGTGAAGAGGAGGAACAGATGGAAATCCCGCCACAAACGACCGTGCTTTGTGTCAGGCACAAGGAAGGAACGGAAGAGAAAGGCGTCAAGCTGGAAAGGGCTGATGGATCGAAGATGTCCAACACAGACAGCCTGGCCGAGGAAGAAGCGAGGTTGGGTCATTTAGAGGATGACCAGCGCCAGGAATTGGTGGAAATCTTGCGGAAGAATGGATCACTGTTTACGGGTGTACCGAGAAGGCATCAGGGAACGGTACATGAGGTCAACGTAGGGGATGCTGCTCCTATCAAACAGCACCCTTACAGAGTCAGTCCGGATAAAGACGAGGCCATGAGAAAAGAAGAAAGGTACTTGCTAGATAAGGACCTGGCAGAGATCAGTGACACCGAATGGAGTTCACCTTGCCTCCATATGAAGAAGAGCGCTGGTACGTACGGAATTGACGTGTGAACATGATTACGATCGCTAACTCCCATCCCGATACCGCGTACTGAAGATTGCATAAATCGAATTGGTAGTGCATGGTATGTGTCAAAGATAGACATTTTGAAGGTGTACGACCAGATTCCCTTGTCGATTGAAGCGAATAGAATATCAGCATTTGTGACGCCTGGTGCAGTATTCAATATAAAGTATTGCCATTTGCGATGAAGAATAACGGTAGCTGTTTTCAACGAGTGATGAACCAAGTGTTGCAAGGCGAAACGGGTTGCGCCATATACGATATTTTAGTGTTTTCTGACTACTGGAGGGGGGCATGTAGGCAGACTACTGGATTTGTTCAGCTAATTAGAGAGGGCCGATATGACAATTAACTTGGCGAAGTAAAAGTTTGGAAGAGCACGACTGGAGTACTTAGGTTATGTGGTAGGGCAAGGTGTAGTTGCTCCAGTGAGGAAGAAAGTTGAAGCCATCGATAATTTCCCAGTACCCAACGGAATGAAAGAGTTGTTGAGGTGCTTAGGAATGATCGGGTATTATAGGAAATTTTGTAAGAATTTTTCCACAGTCACCACTCCTATGGCAAGTTTGTTGTCTAAGAATAAGAAGTGGGAGTGGAATGGAGTAGCACAGGAGTCATTTGATAAAACCAAGAAATTATTGACTGAGGCGCCTGTGTTAGCTTCACAGGATTTTGGAGTGCCGTTTGCATTGTTCGTGGATATCAGTTATTTAGGGGCTGGAGCTGTACTGACGCATCAGAATGACGAAATTTATCGAACTTTGTCTTTCTTTTCGAAGAAGTTTGTCAAGCATCAGAGAACATATAGTACGGCCGAGAAGGAGACTTTGGCATTGGTCCTAGCATTAAAACATTTTGAGATTTATGTACGTGGGGAAGGACACATAGTTACTGTGTATACAAACAATAATTCCATGGTGTTCCTGAGCAAGATGAAGCATGTGAATCTGAGGTTAACCAAGTGGTTCCTGTTAATTCAACAATATAATCTGAAGATAAGACATATAAGAGGACAAGATAATGTGGTCGCTGATGCTTGATCATGAGCCTACCCACTGAGAATAACTCTCAAAAAATAAAGTGAGTGGAGTGTTATGACCCCTGTAGCCTGGGTTGAGCGAGTCTACCCTTGTGAGAGTTATTCTACTTTCCGGACCTGTGATTAAGAGGTCAGAGAAAGAAAATAAATAATAAACGTCAGTGAATAATTTAAGAATATGAGTAGAGGATGAGTATTAAAATAAGTGACATGAAATGAGAGGTCGATACTTTGGTGACATGACGTGATGCAAGCAGGACAATAAGACCTCACTTGAGTCAGGGCAGTCGTCAGAGGTGGTCGTACTTCGTTGATATCAGGTTGGTTCAAATAACCAAGTTTCATTGTAAAACCCCCGACCCCTTCCCGATAGTATGGACTCCAGGTTGGAGCTGCATACTCCAGGATTGGTCTGACATTAGTGTTATACAGAGTCCTGAACGATTCCTTACATAAGTTTCTAAAGCCAGTTCTTATGTTGGTCAATCTAGCATGTGCCTCTGATGATATCCATTTGATGTGGGGTTCTGGGGACAGGTTTGGGGTGATATCATATCCCAAATATTTCTCTTTATTTGACACTTGCAGGATATCACTTCCCAGTTGGTAACTTGTGTTCAGCGTCCTGCTCCCTTCGCCTAATTTTATTACTTTACACTTTTCTGAGTTCAACTTTAGTAGACATTTTCTTGACCATTTCTCCAGTTTGTCCAGGTCATCCTGTAGTCTTTGTTTATCTTCATCTATCTTGATTCTTTTCATAATTTTTGCATGAACAACAAACATTGAGTGGAATGCATATATACCCTCTGGTAGATCGTTTACATATATCAGAAACAGGATGGGTCCAAGTACAGAGTTCTGAGTGACTCTGCTGGTGACATCTCGCCCTCTGATGTCTTCCCCCTCACAGTTACTCGCTGTTTCCTGTTGCTTAGATACTCCCTTATCCACTGGAGCACCTTACTTTTTACTTCTGCCTGTTTCTTAAATTTTTGTAACAGCCATTTATGGGGTACGGTGTCAAAGATTTCCTGACAGTCCAAGAAACTGCAGTCTGCCCACCCTTCTCATTCTTACCCTGATTATAGATTTCCATTAAGCCTATGAGGAACGATTTACCATCCTTGAACCCATGCTGGTTGGGTGTTACAAAACTGTTTCCCTCGAGACGTCCTACGAGCCTTTTTCTCGCGATCTTCTCCATCACCTTGCATAATATGCAAGTTTGGAAACTGGAATTGTGAAACTGCGCCATAATCTTGAAATTCTAATATATTTCAAAGTTGTTCAATTTCAATCAAACTATTTTGAATAGTTGTATATGAAAAGAGCAGCAATTGATCCACGTTTCAGCATCGCAGGCTAAATAGAAAGAGAGAAACAAATAAAAATCTATTTTCAAAAATAATTTCAAAATGTTAAAAAATTAACATCAATCATGTGTTAACTGAAATCATATCTATGACATTCATCTATCACAATATCATATAATAAAATATTTTAATAATGATTTTCATCCACTATATATATATATATATATATATATATATATATATATATATATATATATATATATATATATATATATATATATATATATATATATATATATTTAGTTAAAAAAATAGTTTTCTTCGAATTTGTTTTAGTTTTTTAATCAGGGGATTTGCATGGAACGTATACACCTTACTGAATGTTAGCCTATCTAAAATGGTGCCACTTTTGACAGAAATTGGAGGACATCCACAGGTTATCTTGAGATGATTTCGGGGCTCTAGTGTCCCCGCGGCCCGGTCCTCGACCAGGCATCCACCCCCAGGAAGCAGCCCGTGACAGCTGACTAACACCCAGGTACCTATTTTACTGCTAGGTAACAGGGGCATAGGGTGAAAGAAACTCTGCCCATTGTTTCTCGCCGGCGCCTGGGATTGAACCCAGGATCACAAGTCCAGCGTGCTGTCCGCTCGGCCGACCGGCTCCCGTACTTCCCGTCCTCCCATACTCCCGGCAAAACTTTTAACTTCATTTTGTTCAAGTAAGTAATTTACAACTACAAGCTGGTTCTACTCATTCATCAATTTACATGAAACTTACATCTTATATGTAGATTTTTGAGCTCTAAAAATGTATAGATTTTAAGACTGTAAGTCCATTTATAGATTTTATAAATATTTATATACATAATTTGGTTGAATAATTTTATGTAGGGGGACAAGTCTTTTCATTGGTAAAACTAAACATATATTAAATAAAAAAGTTTTGGCAATTACTATATTATATGCTACTGTGAGTGCTGAGTGTCATAGCAACGATTTCTGTTGACACTTGTGTTTGAAGAGAAAGATTTCAAAACGGTGAGAATTCGTCGAAAAATTTGTTTAAATTTTTTCTCGATTTCTACTTAGGTTGCGATGCTGAAACTTTGACCAGTTGGAGCCGGCTTCATATGCAACTAGTCAATACAGTTCGACTGAAATTGAAATTGAAATTGAGTTTGAATTTTCAAACTTATGTCCTTAAGTGTAGTGAGAATTACATAAATGTGAATTAAAAAAACAGCTACAGTGGGAACGGAAGCAAGAAAATAATTGTACATCTAGGGGATTTTGAATACTTGAACATAGGTTGGATAAATGAGGACCCATAATATGGGTGATGAGACATGCAGAACAAAACTGGCAGACTAGGGTGGAAAACATTTCATGAAGCAGCATATTACACTCCTGCAGAGTGTCGGTCGACCTTCACCTTGGTCGTATGAAGCAGTACACAGGTCGACCAAGGTCAACCTGTGTACTGTTGACCTCACTTCATCTCTCGTCTGTCACAGTCACCGGTACTTAATCATCTCCCAGAACAGACTAGAAAATGGGAATATTTATTAATGGGAGGATCAACTGTTTAACTCGGAATAAGGATCATCGATGTCGCCGAGGGTCATCACACTCTTCATTTAGACTACTCTCTAAGATTCTCTCTGGAATGACAGTATTTGCTATATTTTTCCATTTTAGATCCCGTAAGTTGAAATCACCAAAGAAGATGATGGTGGTAGTGATTGTTGTTGTGCATATGGTGTGGAGGTAATGGCATGGGTGGCAGTGGTAGTCATTTAGACAATGTTTATTTTATTCAATATTAAACTACAATGAAAAATTTGTCTCTAAATGTTCATCATTCCCTATTAAGTTAAAAATGCATCACCTACTTTCTTTATATACAAATAACTAACAATACTTTATCAGCTGAGTCGGGGGAAGTCAAAGATTAAATGAGAATTCAACTCTATGTTCCTTCCAAAGGCTACCTATGAAGCTTTTGTAACTCTCATATGACATGATCTACATATTTTGTTTTCATTAGCGAATCGGAAGAGTGTGTTATTGCCGTGAAGATGTTACAAAGATGAAGGTTGTGTGTAATGAAGATAAGGCCCCTGCACTTTATTCAGGGACGCCGAATACCTCTGTTTGCTAGAAATAAAACAAATGCAATAATGTAAAACACTATAATAAAGGAAGCTACAAGTGTCAGTTTATAACTACTTACCTGCTGCTGTAAGTACCGTCTGATGAAAAATGCGACAGCCACCATATACAACACCAAGACTATTCTCATCGAGCCTCTTGGGTAACGATCTGTAATTATACAACAGAAGCTGATCACAATGCATTTATCAAACCATCTAAGTAAATAGGAAAATATACATATAATTACATAATGGCGGTTGATGCCCTTATGTGTTAATCAATCATTTGGCACATACCTCTCTAGGTTACTCCCTCGTCGAGTGCAATTTATGAAACCCCTCAATCATGGAGACGATGTTTTTCGGAGTACAGATACACTTTGACCCACTTGTTGCTCGACGCTTCATATCGGCATGTAGACCCATCCACTTCACTGCATTATTTGTGGAGATGGTCACAAAACTTGTTTAAAATCTTATATTTATTCAAACTGAAACAGGCGACTTGTCTCTGGTCACTGTTAAGGTGAGTCATGTCTCTGGTCACTGTTAAGGTGAGTCATGTCTCTGGTCACTGTTAAGGTGAGTCATGTCTCTGGTCACTGTTAAGGTGAGTCATGTCTCTGGTCACTGTTAAGGTGAGTCATGTCTCTGGTCACTGTTAAGGTGAGTCATGTCTCTGGTCACTGTTAAAGTGAGTCATGTCTCTGGTCACTGTTAAGGTGAGTCATGTCTCTGGTCACTGTTAAGGTGAGTCATGTCTCTGGTCACTGTTAAGGTGAGTCATGTCTCTGGTCACTGTTAAGGTGAGTCATGTCTCTGGTCACTGTTAAGGTGAGTCATGTCTCTGGTCACTGTTAAGGTGAGTCATGTCTCTGGTCACTGTTAAAGTGAGTCATGTCTCTGGTCACTATTAAGGTGAGTCATGTCTCTGGTCACTGTTAAGGTGAGTCATGTCTCTGGTCACTGTTAAGGTGAGTCATGTCTCTGGTCACTGTTAAGGTGAGTCATGTCTCTGGTCACTGTTAAGGTGAGTCATGTCTCTGGTCACTGTTAAAGTGAGTCATGTCTCTGGTCACTGTTAAGGTGAGTCATGTCTCTGGTCACTGTTTAGGTGAGTCATGTCTCTGGTCACTGTTAAGGTGAGTCATGTCTCTGGTCACTGTTAAGGTGAGTCATGTCTCTGGATCACTGTTAAGGTGAGTCATGTCTCTGGTCACTGTTTAGATGAGTCATGTCTCTGGTCACTGTTAAGGTGAGTCATGTCTCTGGTCACTGTTAAGGTGAGTCATGTCTCTGGTCACTGTTAAGGTGAGTCATGTCTCTGGTCACTGTTAAGGTGAGTCATGTCTCTGGTCACTGTTAAGGTGAGTCATGTCTCTGGTCACTGTTAAGGTGAGTCATGTCTCTGGTCACTGTTTAGGTGAGCCAATGCTCCGCCGACCACTCCTGATGTTGGATATAATGCTCCGCCGACCACTCCTGATGTTGGATATAATGCTCCGCCGACCACTCCTGATGTTGGATATAATGCTCCGCCGACCACTCCTGATGTTGGATATAATGCTCCGCCGACCACTCCTGATGTTGGATATAATGCTCCGCCGACCACTCCTGATGTTGGATATAATGCTCCGCCGACCACTCCTGATGTTGGATATAATGCTCCGCCGACCACTCCTGATGTTGGATATAATGCTCCGCCGACCACTCCTGATGTTGGATATAATGCTCCGCCGACCACTCCTGATGTTGGATATAATGCTCCGCCGACCACTCCTGATGTTGGATATAATGCTCCGCCGACCACTCCTGATGTTGGATATAATGCTCCGCCGACCACTCCTGATGTTGGATATAATGCTCCGCCGACCACTCCTGATGTTGGATATAATGCTCCGCCGACCACTCCTGATGTTGGATATAATGCTCCGCCGACCACTCCTGATGTTGGATATAATGCTCCGCCGACCACTCCTGATGTTGGATATAATGCTCCGCCGACCACTCCTGATGTTGGATATAATGCTCCGCCGACCACTCCTGATGTTGGATATAATGCTCCGCCGACCACTCCTGATGTTGGATATAATGCTCCGCCGACCACTCCTGATGTTGGATATAATGCTCCGCCGACCACTCCTGATGTTGGATATAATGCTCCGCCGACCACTCCTGATGTTGGACATAATGCTCCGCCGACCACTCCTGATGTTGGATATAATGCTCCGCCGACCACTCCTGATGTTGGACATAATGCTCCGCCGACCACTCCTGATGTTGGATATAATGCTCCGCCGACCACTCCTGATGTTGGACATAATGCTCCGCCGACCACTCCTGATGTTGGATATAATGCTCCGCCGACCACTCCTGATGTTGGACATAATGCTCCGCCTACTGATCCTGATGCTGGACATAATCGACCACGGTTCGCTTCTAGTGCTGGACATAATGCTCCGCAGACCGCTCCTGATCCTGGACATAATGCTCCGCCGACCGCTCTTGATGCTGGACATAATGCTCCGCCGACCGCTCTTGATGCTGGACATAATGCTCCGCCGACCGCTCTTGATGCTGGACATAATGCTCCGCCGACCGCTCTTGATGCTGGAAATAATGCCAATGGAAATACTCCTGATGCTAGACATAATGCTCCAGCTACCGGTCCTGATGCTGCCCATAATGCTCCTGGTACCACTCCTGATGCTGCCCATAATGCTCCTGGTACCACTCCTGATGCTGGAGATAATGCTCCACTTACCGCTCATGATGCTGACCATAATGATCCTCCAAGGGGAGATTCCATCTGGGCCTATAGCCTTTGTCACATCCAACTCTAGTAAACACTTCCTTACTTCCCCGCTGGTAATCTCAAACTCTTCCAGTGGTTCCTGGTTAGCTATTCCCTCTCTTATCTCTGGGAGTTCTCCTTGCTCTAAGGTGAAGACCTCTTGGAATTTCTTATTCAGTTCCTCATACACTTCCTTGTCGTTTGTAGTGAATCCTTTTGCCCCTATCCTTAATTTCATAACCTGTTCCTTTACTGTTGTTTTTCTCCTGATGTGGCTATGCAGCAATTTAGGCTGAGTCTTTGCCTTGCTTGCGATGTCGTTTTCGTATTGTCTTTCTGCCTCTCTTCTCATCCTGTGTGTGTGTGTGTGTGTGTGTGTGTGTGTGTGTGTGTGTGTGTGTGTGTGTGTGTGTGTGTGTGTGTGTGTGTGTGTGTGTGTGTGTGTGTGTGTGTGTGTGTGTGTGTGTGTGTGTGTGTGTGTGTGTGTGTGTGTGAGTGTGTGTGTGTGTATTCACCTAGTTGTGTTTGCGGGGGTTGAGCTTTGCTCTTTCGGCCTGCCTCTCAACTGTCAATCAACTGTTTACTAACTACTTTTTTTTCCCACACCACACTTTGTGTGTGTGTAATTACCTAAGTGTAGTTACAGGATGAGAGCTACGCTCGTGGTTTACCGTCTTCCCAGCACTCTCTGTCATATAACGCTTTGAAATTACTGACGGTCTTGGCCTCCACCACCTTCTCACCTAACTTGTTCCAACCGTCTACATCTCTGTTTACAAAAGAGAATTTTCTTATATTTTTCTGGCGGCCTTGTTTCGTTAGTTTGAATCTATGACCTCTTGTTCTTGAAGTTCCGGGTCTCTGGAATTCTTCCCTATCTATTTGATCAATTCTTGTTATTATTTTGTACGTAGTGATCATATCGCCTCTTTTTCTTCTATCTTCTAGTTTTTGCATATACAATGCCTCTAACCTCTCCTCGTAGCTCTTGCCCTTCAGTTCTGGGAGCCACTTAGTAGCATGTCTTTGCACCTTTTCCAGTTTGTTGATGTGTTTCTTAAGATATGGGCACCATACAACCGCTGCATATTCTAGCTTTGATCTAACAAAAGTTGTGAATTATTTTTTTTTAGTATTTCGAAATCCATGTATTTAAAAGCAATTCTGAAGTTAGAAAGCATGGCATAGGTTTCTCGCACAATGTTCTTAATGTGGTTCTCAGGTGACAGTTTTCTATCTAGAACCACCCCTAGATCCCTTTCTTTGTCAGAGTTCTTTAAAGATTTCTTACATAATTTGTAGGTTGTGTGGGGTCTATGTTCTTCTATTACACATTCCATAACATGGCATTTATTCACATTAAATTCAATTTGCCAAGTGGTGATCCATATACTTATTTTGTCCAGATCTTCTTGAAGGGCATGACAATCATCTAGATTTCTTATCTTCCCTATTATTTTAGCATCATCAGCAAACATGTTCATATAATTCTGTATTCCATCTGGTAGATCGTTTATGTAGACAATGAACATTACAGGTGCAAGAACTGAACCCTGTAGTACTCCACTTGTGACATTCCTCCAATCCGATACATTGCCTCGGATTCCGGCCCTCATTTTTCTATCAGTTAGGAAATTTTTCATCCATGTTAGAAGCTTACCTGTCACTCCTCCAATATGTTCCAGTTTCCAGAACAACCTCTTATGTACTTGGTTGATACCTGGTTGATGGGGTTCTAGGAGTTCTTCTATTCCCCAAGCCCGGCCCGAGGCCAGACTTGACTTGTGAGAGTTTGGTCCACCAGGCTGTTGCTTGGAGCGGCCCGCAGGCCCACATACCCACCACAGCCCTGTTGGTCCACCAGGCTGTTGCTTGGAGCGGCCCGCAGGCCCACATACCCACCACAGCCTGGATGGTCCAACACTCCTTGAAGGAAACAATCTAGTTTCCTCTTGAAGATGTCCACGGTTGTTCCTGTAATATTTCTGATGTAGAACTCTGTCAAAAGCCTTTTTTAGGTCCAGATAGATGCAATCAACCCAACCATCTCTTTCCTGTAAAATCTCTGTGGCTCGATCATAGAAACTGAGGAAATTCGTTACACAGGATCTTCCAGATCGAAAACCATACTGTCTGTCTGATATTATATAGTTTTTCTCCAGGTGTTCTACCCATTTAGTTTTAATAATTTTTTCCAATATTTTGACTATTACACTTGTCAATGATACAGGTCTATAATTAAGGGGGTCTTCCCTGCTGCCACTTTTGTAGATTGGAACTATGTTTGCCTTTTTCCACACATCAGCTACAACTCCTTTACACAGGGATGTCTGAAAAATCCGTTGAAGTGGAATGCTGAGCTCAGGTGTCATTCTCTCAGAACCCATTGTGAAATTCCATCTGGACCAACTGCTTTGTTCTTACTTAGCTCCTTTAGAATTTTCTCCACTTCGTCTCTAGACACCTCTATGTGCCCTATGCTGTTCTCTGGAATTCTTATTGTGTCTGGTTCCCTGAAGATTTCATTTTGTACAAACACACTTTGAACTTTTCATTTAATGTTTCACACATTTCCTTTTCATTTTCTGTGAATCTATTTGCCATTCTTAACTTCTGAATATTATCGTTTACCTGCAATTTGTTGTTTATTAATTTACTAAATAAACCTAGTTCTGTTTAACATTTGTCCACAATCCCTTATTAAAAATTTCTTTCTGCCTCTCCTCACTGCCGTGTTGTTGTTTCTCGCATCTTTGTATCGCTGGTATGTTTGGGGGTTAAACCTCGTCCTATATTGATTCCATTTTTGAATCTTTTCATCTCTGACCCTCTCGCAATTTCTGTCGAACCAATCCTGTTTCTTAGTTCTGCATCTCTGTTTTGGAATAAAAAAATATTGTGCCTTTATCATATATTTCACAAAACTTGACATACATCTCATTTACTTCATGTCCTAACAGCAAGTCTTTCCAATCAAATTACTTAAAGAAATGTCTGTGTTCCCCATAATGACCTCTCCTGAAATCAGGCTTTTCAACTGTTTCAACCTCATTTTCATCCAGATTATAACGCATTGCATTCTTTATTCCCAAAAAGACATGGTCACTTTTACCCAAGGGAGGGAGGTACTGAATGTCAAATACATCTTCCTCTTTCCTGGTAAATATCAAATCCAGCATGGAGGGAACATTCCCTTCCCTCATCCTTGTAGCTTGTTTAACATGTTGAAACATGAACGTTTCCAGGATGACGTTTACGACTCTACAAGTCTAAAAATCCTCCGTTCTAGCTTCATATGCCTCCTAGTCAATAGATTTCAAGCTGAAGTCGCCGACTACCAACAGTCGTGATCTATCTTTATCAGCTCTCACTATAATTTCTCTCATTATTGTTATAAGACCCTCTCGTTTATTATCTAGCTCCTCCTTTGTCCATGTGATGCTTGGCGGTGGACTATATGCATTTATGATCGTTAAATTTATCATCCTGATTGAAAATCTCAAGTGCTATTATGTCAACATCTTGTGGATTGGCAGTCACTATTTCGTTTATCTTTTGGTGTTCTTTCACCAGCACAGCAACGCCACCGCCTTTCCTAATTTTTCTGTCCCGTCTCCAAATTGAGTAGCCCCTTGGGAATATGACCTCATTTAAAATACCATCTTCAAGTTTTGTCTCCGTGAGTGCAACAATGTCTGGTGTCTGCAGCTGTGTTACATCAATTAACTCCAGTATCTTTGATCTCAATCCATCTATGTTGGTGTAAGCAATTTTCAGGAACTTGTTCCCCCTCTCCTTATTCTTCACTTCCCTTCTCTCTAATGCTTTTGTTGGTTTGCCTTTATGTACCACTTTACTGGTTTGCCTACCCCTATCACTTTGTAGAACAAATATTTGATTTCTTCTTCATTCCTACCCTCATTGAAACGTTTAGCCTCGGCGAAGTTCAGCTTCAGCTTCTCTCTGTCTTCTTTTGAAAGATCTCGTCTTAACGACCATACTTTCCCTCCTTCATCAGTTTTTAATTTTCTAGCATTCCTTAGTACTTCTTCTATCTGTTTGGCACCGTTCAGGGTTATCCTCAAATGTCGATATTTCCCTTTTACGTACTTACCAATCCTGTGTGTGTGTGTGTGTGTACTCACCTAGATGTACTCACCTAGTTGTGCTTGCGGGGGTTGAGCTCTGGCTCTTTGGTCCCGCCTCTCAACTGTCAATCAATAGGTGTACAGGTTCCTGAGCCTATTGGGCTCTGTCATATCTACACTTGAAACTGTGTATAGAGTCAGCCTCCACCACATCACTTCCTAATGCATTCCATTTGTCAACCACTCTGACACTAAAAAAGTTCTTTCTAATATCTCTGTGGCTCATCTGGGCACTCAGTTTCCACCTGTGTCCCCTAGTGCGTGTGCCCCTTGTGTTAAACAGCCTGTCTTTATCAACCCTGTCAATTCCCTTGAGGATCTTGAATGTGGTGATCATGTCCCCCCTAACTCTTCTGTCTTCCAACGAAGTGAGGTTTAATTCCCGTAGTCTCTCCTCGTAGCTCATACCTCTCAGCTCGGGTACTAGTCTGGAGGCAAACCTTTGAACCTTTTCTATTTAAGTCTTATGCTTGACTAGATATGGACTCCATGCTGGTGCCGCATACTCCAGGATTGGTCTGACAAATGTGGTATATAATGTTCTGAAAGATTCCTAACACAAGTTTCTAAAGGCCGTTCTTATGTTAGCCAACCTGGCATATGCTGCTGATGTTATCCTCTTGATATGAGCATCAGGGGACAGGTCTGGCGTGATATCAACCCCCAGGTCTTTCTCTCTCTCGGACTCTTGAAGTATTTCATCTCCCAAGTGATACCTTGTATCTGGTCTCCTGCTTCCTACCCCTATCTTCATTACATTACATTTGCTTTGATTAAACTCTAACAGCCATTTGTTCGACCATTCCTGCTGCTTGTCCAGGTCTTCTTGAAGCCTCAAGCTGTCCTCTGTCTTAATCCTTCTCATAATTTTGGCGTCGTCAGCAAACATTGAGAGGAATGAGTCTATACCCTCTGGGATATCATTTACGTATATCAGAAACAGGATAGGTCCAAGTACAGAGCCCTGTGGGACTCCACTGGTGACTTCACGCCAGTCTGAGGTCTCACCCCCTCACTGTAACTCTCTGCTTAATATTGTTTAGGTACTCCCTTATCCACTGGAGCGCCCTACCAGTTACTCCTGCCTGTTTCTCTAGCTTATGCATCAACCTTTTATGGGGTACTGTGTCAAAGGCTTTCCGACAGTCCAAAAAAATGCAGTCCGCCCACCCTTCTCTTTCTTGTTTAATATTTGTCACCTGATCGTAGAATTCTATCAATCCTGTAAGGCAAGATTTACCCTCCCTGAACCCATGTTGATGGGTTGTCACGAAGTCTCTTCTCTCCAGATGTGTTACTAGATTTTTTCTCACAATCTTCTCCATCACCTTGCATGGTATACAAGTTAAGGACACTGGCCTGTAGTTCAGTGCCTCTTGCCTGTCACCCTTTTTTGTATATTGGTACTACATTAGCAGTCTTCCATATTTCTGGTAGGTCCCCCGTTTCCAGTGACCTACTATACACTATGGAGAGTGGTAGGCAAAGTGCTCCTGCACACTCTTTCAATACCCATGGCGAGATTCCATCCGGCCCAACAGCTTTTTTCACATCCAGCTCCAATAGGTGCTTCTTGACCTCATCTCTTGTAATTTCGAACCTATCCAAGGTCACCTGGTTTGCTGCCACCTCTTCTAGCGCCGCGACATCTCCCTGTTCTATAGTAAAGACCTCCTGGAACTTTTTGTTGAGTTCTTCACACACCTCTTTGTCATTCTCAGTGTACCTGTCCTCGCCCACCCTAAGTTTCATCACCTGTTCCTTCACTGTTGTCTTCCTCCTGATGTGACTGTGTAGTAACTTTTGTTCGGTCTTGGCTTTATTAGCTATACCATTTTCATACCTTTTCTCAGCTGCTCTTCTCACACTGACATACTCGTTCCTGGTTCTCTGGTATTTCTCTCTACTTTCTGGTGTTCTGTTATTACGGAAGTTCCTCCATGCCCTTTTGTTCTGCTCCTTTGCTTTCATACATTCCTTATTAAACCACGGATTCTTCCTTTGCTTCTCTGTTTTTTCTTCTCTGCTTCTCTGCTTACAGCCTCCTGACATTTTTGGGTGACATAGTCCATCATGTCTTGTACGGACTTGGTTCGAGTTCTGTGTCCCATTGTATATCCCATAGGAATTTATTCATTTCCTCATAGTTTCCCTTTCGGTACGCCAGCCCTTTGGTTCCCAGTTCTTTTTTGGGGGTGATAATTCCTAGCTCAACCAGGTATTCAAAGCTCAATACACTATGATCACTCATTCCCAAGGGGGCTTCCAACTTAACTTCCCTTATATCCGACTCATTTAGGGTAAATATCAGATCAAGCAAGGCTGGTTCATCCCCTCCTCTCATTCTTGTCGGTCCCTTGACGTGTTGACTTACAAACTTTCTTGTTGCCACATCCAGCAGCTTAGCTCTCCATGTGTCTGGGCCTCCATGTGGGTCTCTGTTCCCCCAATCTATCTTCCCATGGTTGAAGTCTCCCATGATTAGAAGTCTGGATCCGTTCCTGCTAGCCACAGAAGCTGCTCTCTCTATTATATTGATGGTGGCCAAGTTGTTTCTATCATATTCCTGTCTGGGTCTTCTGTCATTTGGTAGGGGGTTATATATGACTACTATTATAATTTTCTGTCCTCCAGTTGCTATGGTGCCTGATATGTAGTCACTGAAACCTTCACAGTTCTGAATTACCATCTCTTCGAAACTCCAACCTTCTCTTAGTAGCAGAGCTACACCACCTCCTCCTCTCCCTTCTCTCTCTTTCCTCACTACATAGTAGCCCTGTGGAAACACTGCGTTTGTTAAGATTTTCGTTAACTTTGTTTCTGTGAGTGCTATTATGTCTGGGTTTTCTTCTAGTGCCCATTCTCCAAGTTCACTTGTTTTATTTGAAATCCCATCTATGTTAGTGTACATCGCCTTGAAGCTCACTTTCTTCTGTTCATTTTCATGTCCCTTTCTTGGCAAGCATTCTGCTGGTGTGGGAAGCTGTTCCATGGGTGAGAGGATCTGTGAGGTAGTTTGCAGGGTCTCAGAGGATTTTGGGGTGGGGGGTGGGGGTTTAAGGGAAAGGGGGACAGGTAGGGTGTGGGTTAAGGAAGGTAGGGGGGAAATGGAGGATACGCAGTGAGGGGGGAGGAGGGATAGGGAGGGTATGGGATGAAGGGGGAGGGGGGACAGAGGGAAAAAGGTGGGAGGGGGGACATGATGGGAATGGGGAAGGGGTGTCAGGGTCAGAATGGGGTGGGGTGGGATGGCAGGTAGGGTGAGGGGAAGGGAGGGTTTCTATGCAGAGGAGGGTGATGGTGTTGCCCCCCCCCCCTCTGGTGTTGCTGGGATGCTGGTATTGGGTTCTCCTCTTGTCTCTGGGACTGTTGTGTCGAGGGCTGTGATTTCCTGGTTTGCTCCTCTCTCCCTGCGCTTCCTCCTTGCCTCTG
This sequence comes from Procambarus clarkii, assembly GCF_040958095.1. Classification (NCBI taxonomy): domain Eukaryota; kingdom Metazoa; phylum Arthropoda; class Malacostraca; order Decapoda; family Cambaridae; genus Procambarus; species Procambarus clarkii. The sequence continues at coordinate 5,137,150 of NC_091155.1, forward strand.
CTGCCCTGGCTCTCTCCTCCTTCGTCCTGTCCCTATGCAGGAATACCATTTTTGTATCCTTCCATATGCTGCAGACTACTCTTCCTTTCGAGAATGTCCTCTTTCGTGGTTTCGTTTGTAACCACCACCTTTACAAGTCGGTTTCTGTCCTTGTTGTACCAGCCCAACCTGAAAACCTTCTCTATGTTATGTACAGCCCCTTCCATCTGTAACCCCTTCAGTAGCCCATGTACTGCCTCTCTATCCTTGCCATTCCATTCTTGCCTGTTGGATCCTTCCTGTTCTTTGATGCCTACAACTACCACTGATCTTTTCCTCTCCAGCAGTTGAGTGGTGCACCTTGCTGCTTCCTGTGACGTAGCTGCTTGCATCGCTACCTCCCTCACTGTGTCCATTGCTTCTGAGCTCTTTTTCAGTATATCCACAAATGTATCAGGTACAGAGGCATTTCCTTCCAATGTAACATTCCGACCTTCCCTTTGGATGATAATCTGATGCTCGGTCTCTTTATTTCTCTCTGTGAGAGATTTGATCTCCTCTCTTGCTGATGCTAGCTCACTTTGCAGGTTGTTAATTGTAATCCTCATTTCATTCATCTCCCTCCTGAATTCCTCCAGAACTTGGGTTAGCATCTCCTTTCGTTTGATCTCCCTGGCTGCTTTCCTTGTCCATGTTGCGGCCTCCTGCCATTTTGTCCCTTGTCAAGAGAGAGGAGAGAGCAAGAGAGAGAGAGAGAGCAAGAGAGAGAGAGAGAGCAAGCAAGAGAGAGACAGAGCAAGAGAGAGCAAGAGAGAAGAGAGAGCAAGAGAGAGAGAGAGCAAGAGAGAGAGAGAGAGAGAGAGAGAGAGAGAGAGAGAGAGAGAGAGAGAGAGAGAGAGAGAGAGAGAGAGAGAGAGAGAGAGAGAGAGAGAGAGAGAGAGAGAGAGAGAGAGAGAGAGAGAGAGAGAGAGAGAGAGAGAGAGAGAGAGAGAGAGAGAGAGCAAGAGAGAGAGAGAGCAAGAGAGAGAGAGAGAGAGAGAGAGAACGTGTGTGTTCTTGGGATGGGGTTACTAGGAGGTGAGGTGTTCAGCTTACAGCAGGTAAGAAGGGGGGTGGATTATGAGAGGATTTATCTCCTTTCCACGAAAGGTGCTAATCCCTTCTAGCCTGTGTGTGCGTGTGTGTGTGCGTGCATACGTATGTCGGCTTGAGTGCGTGCGTGCGTGTGCGTGCGTGTGTCACTAGTTCACGGAAGCGATAACTTCTACCCAGAATGAGCCACACCGAGATTTTAAATATATATACTGTCCTGAACAAGAATTTAATAATATTTTACCTCACATTGTCCCCCATGTTTAATTGACCAGAGAGGGGGTACATACCAGTATGATTCCCGCTCACACAACTAGATGAGTAATGATGATGTATGGTTGACGATGGTGCTCCGTCGTCGCCTTTCCACTTGGTGATTCTCTAAGTGCTAGTAGATTGACGATGTCGATTCTTTTCTACACAAATCTCTGGAGTCACAGTCACCACTCAACAAACACAGTCAGCAGTTCCACGGCGGGCCGTCCCACCTGGCCGGCAGGTCAGGTCAGGTCAGGTCACTACTCGGTCCTCCACACTGTATGCACCGGTGATTCCACTACTACACTTTGTTTTTTTCGCACTATCGCTAGCGATATGACTATGCTATGTAGCACCCTGCTAGCTACTCACTGCGAGAGGCCAAATACTATGATCTAGCCTCAATAATCCTTCAATGTCCCGAGAAATTGACAAATTTCCGCGGACCTCGCTAATCGCGTGTCTCTCCTACCGTCGCTGGTCTACCTATGACCGCCTTTCGAGCCATCGGTTGCTTACAGCAATGACTCCGGTCTAATTTCCCTATCCTATCTAGTTTTAAAATTATAAATAGAATTTTCTTCCACTACCTGCACCTTCAGTGCATTCCTATTTCCCACTACTCTCACACTAAAAGAAAACTTCCTAACATCTCTGTGACTCATCTGAGTTGACAGCTTCCACCCGTGTCCCCTCATTCTGTTACTATTCCGTGTGAACAATTCGTCTACGTCCACTCTGTCAATTCCTCTGAGTATTTTATACGTTCCTATCATATCCCACCCTCTCCCTTCTCTTTTCCAGTGTCGTAAGGCTCTGTTCCTTCAAACGCTCTTCATACCCCATCCCACGTAACTCTGGGACGAACATCGTCGCAAACTTCAGCACCTTTTCCAGCTTCCTTATGTGTTTCTTCACTTATCACTTAACATTTCACTACCTACACAATTCTCAGAGGAAATGACAAGGTAGATAAGGATAAACTGTTTAACACCGATGGTATGAGAACAAGGGGACACAGGTGGAAGCTGAGTACCCAAATGAGCCACAGGGACGTTAGAAAAACTTTTCAGTGTCAGGGTAGTAAACAGATGGAATGCATTAGGCAGTGATGTGATGGAGGATGACTCCATACACAGTTTTAAATGTAGATATGATAGAGTCAAGTATTTTCAGGAATCTGAACACCAGTTGATTGACAGTTAAGAGGCGGGACCATAGAACCAGAGCTCAACCCCTGAAAACACAACTAGGTGAGAACTCACACGTGCGCTCACACACACACTGGAAGTGATGTGGTGGAAGCTGACTCCAAACGCAGTTTCAAGTGTAGATATGATAGAGCCCAATAGGCTCAGGATCCTGTACATTAGTTGATTGATAGTTGAGGGGCGGGATCAAAGAGCCAGAGCTCAACCCCTACAAGCACAACTAGGTAGGTACAACTAGACAACTAGGTAAATACACACACACACACACACACACACACACACACACACACACACACACACACACACACACACACACACACACACACACACACACACACACACACACACACACACACACACACACACACACACACACATGGCTACTGGAGTTCAACACCAGTAAATGTAAAGTTATGGAAATGGTATCAGGTGATAGGAGACCAAAGGGACAGTACACAATGAAGGGGAACGGCCTACCTGTAACGATTCGAGAAAGAGACCTGGGAGTGGATGTGACACCTAATCTAACACCTGAGGCACATATAAATAGGATAACGACAGCAGCGTACTCTACACTGGCAAAAATTAGAACTTCATTTAGAAACCTAAATGAGGAGGCTTTTAGGGCGCTTTACACTGCCTACGTGAGACCCGTCTTAGAGTATGCCGCGCCATCATGGAGCCCCCACCTGAAGAAACACATAAGGAAACTGGAGAAGGTTCAGAGGTTTGCGACGAGGCTTGTCCCAGAGTTACGAGGGATGGGACTTGAAGAGCGTCTGAAGGAACTGAACCTTACGACACTAGAGAAAAGAAGAGAGAGAGGAGATATGATAGGAACATATAAAATACTCAGGGGAATTGACAAAGTGGAAATAGATGAAATGTTCACACGTAATAATAACAGAACGAGGGGACATGGGTGGAAACTGGAAACTCAGATGAGTCACAGAGATGTTAAGAAGTTTTCTTTTAGCGTGAGAGTAGTGGAAAAATGGAATGCACTTTGGGAACAGGTTGTGGAAGCTAACTCTATTCATACTTATAAAATTAGATATGATAGGGAAATGGGACAGGAGTCATTGCTGTAAACAACCGATAGCTGGAAAGGCGGGATCCAAGAGTCAAATCTCGATCCTGCAACCACAAATAGGTGAGTACACACTCACATACACACACACACACACACATACACACACACACACACACACACACACACACACACACACACACACACACACACACACACACACACACACACACACACACACACACACACACACACACACACACACACACACACAAACCCACACACACACACACACAAACCCACACACACACACATACACACACACACACACACACACACACATACAAACACACACACACACACACACACACACACACACACACACACACACACACACAGACACACACACACACGCACA